>NC_030418.2:29222921-29230421 GCF_001660625.3 Ictalurus punctatus | reverse complement strand
TATTCCACGAAGAAGGTTCGATTTTGAGAAAGACGAGTAGTCTAGAGAGCTACGGAAGTTTACATTCATTTACAATAATCAGCTCGAGCGATTTGGGGAAACTCCCATCCCTTTCCTACAGGCCGCCCGTGAGTGAGGACAGTGTGCATGAAAGGGTTAAAGGGGAACTCATGAAGATTTATTTATTAAGATGCTGATCACAGATCAGTTATAAACGAGGTGGACAGATCGTAATTTCATTATCTAGACTAGAATGCGAGTGTGCTCTCCAGGCTGACGTTTTGGATGTGGAGAATCCTAATGATGAGACCAGAGAGATGGCAGCTGACCTCTTCCTGGCTCGGAATTCCGTGTTGAATGACCGTTCCATTGGTCTTTTCCATGTCGGAGCTTCTGAGTACTACGGATTGCATCTGATGTTATCTTGTATACTTATATAGAACAACTACCAGAATCTAGGGGGCACGGTGGCTTAGTGGTTAGTGTTTGCCTCGCAACTCTGGGGTTGGGGGTTTGAATCCCGCCTCCGCTCTGTGTACGCCGAGTTTGCATGTTCTCCCTGTGCTTCGGGGGTTTCCTCCAAGTACTCCAGTTTCCTTCCCCAGTCGAAAAACATGCGCCGTAGGCCGACTGGCATTTCCAAACTGTCCGTCGTGTGTGAATGTGTGTGAGTGTGCCCTGCAATGGTTGGGCCCCCCGTCCAGGGTGTCCCCGACCTTGTACCCCGAGTCCTCTAGGATATGCTCCAGGCTCCCCGTGACCCTGTGTAGGATAAAGCGGTACAGAAAACGGATGTATGGATGGAACGATCAGAATCTATCCAGTTACATTAACTACCTGCAGCTCTGTTTGGGATGGGATGGGAAGGGATGCAAACTTTTGAGCACCGTGACAACATAGAATAAGGTTTTGTTCGCTGGTCAACTTAAAGGAAAAACCAGGAGTTCTCAGTGTGAAAGTAAGTAGTTCTTGGGTACGCGACGGAGACTAATGATAGTCACATGGTGCGGCTCTCGTGCGGAATCTCAGTCCGGATGATGCGTAACGCACGTGAAGTGCAGATTTTAAACAGATTCCTCGAATTTATGGTGCATGTCAAGAGCTCATCCGGACCTCTGCAATCGGAACGAACTTCTGCACCTGGAGGAAAAGCTCTGCATGTAAACACATCCAGAGTCAAATTCCTACATCTACAGTACACCGCTCCGTAGACTTCGGTCCAGGAGCTCGACCCATCACCTGACCTCCCTCGACCTTCATCTCTCCAGAACCGGTTGAGGTTTCCGCTAACCTGCACGTATGGTTAAAGTGGCGTCATTTACCCAGCGGCTTCTCCTTCTCTCTTCTGTGAAACTAATGACTTGCTCAACTGACTCAGACTCAGGTTATTTGTTAGGTAATGGTGATGACATTTTCTCGATTTGATGACGTGGATTTTCCCCGCGTTTCCCCGACTTCCTGTCGGATCGCGTGCTACGCTAAAATCACAGAACGAGTGTTTGTCTTTAAAGCCGAGAGCAAAAAAAAAAAAAAAAAAAAAAAAAAAAGGGAATCTGCCTACGTGGAGAGCGAACGCTGGCAGCCCGCTCCCGCACAAATAGACTTTCTGTGGTGCGCAAAATGTCACGGCACGACGACTTCCAGTGCCGAAAGAAAGAATCGATTCTCCAAACAGGAAGGTTAGTGACATCATCGAGCAGCTCGGGACACATGGAGGACAAAAATCAACCTTCTCTCTCTCTCTCTCTCTCTCTGTCTCTCCATCCCCATCCTTCTCATTGAGTGTGTGTGTCTTTGTCTCGCTGTCAGATAACACACGCATACACACACACACACACACACTCTGCACCTTTAACCTCCTTTCTATCACACCTTCCTCTTTCCTTAACATTCAACTGTTTACACTACTGAGAGAAAAGGAATAAAGAAGATGGTTTACTAAATCTCTCTCTCACACACACACACACACACACACACACACACACTGAGCAGGAAAAGAGCAGAAGCTCTACTGCTTCCACAAATAGAACAAAGCAATTAGTCGAAAGATGTGCAGTTAGAAAACACTGCAAATGAACAGAGAGAGAGAGAGAGAGAGAGAGAGAGAGAGAGAGAGAGACAGAGAGAGAGAGAGAGAGAGAGAGAGAGAGACAGAGAGAGAGAGAGAGAGACAGAGAGAGAGAGAGACAGAGAGAGAGAGAGAGAGAGAGAGAGAGGAAAAAGCTTTAGTGAAATAAATATGCCATTATCTGTCATGCTAGTAAAGCAGCAGAAATGGGACTGAATTGAATTGAATGACATTAAATACAGTGTACCTCTCTCTCTCTAACACACACACACACACACACACACACACACACACCCCTCCTTTTTTCAGTGTATATGCTCTACACTCTTACCATGAATCTGCGTATTTTTATCATCATGATTCCATTTATTATATGCTTTTAATTATTTCTCTCACTTTGTTTATTCACTTATTTTAGACCGTGTCACAAAGAGGAACTATCCTTTGATAAATTTGAAGAATTAGAAGAATTTCTGTGATTTTGCTCGACTTGTGCGTGTGTAATAATGAATACAACTGAATTCAAATGAATAACATTTAATATAACATTAAATTTATTTGAATGAAATAGACTTTGAGAGAGAGAGAGAGAGAGAGAGAGAGAGCGTTAGTGTGTGTGAGTAAGGGAGCGAGTGATCAAGTCAGTGTCTGAGTGAGTGTTGGAGTGAGTGAGTGAGTGAGTGAGGGAGGGAGTGAACGAGAGTGGGCGATCAAGTCTGTGGGAGTGACTGAGTCAGTCTGGGAGTGAGTGAGTGAGTGAGTGAGTGAGTGAGTGAGTGAGTGAGTGAGTACGCAAGCAAGTAAAGGAGTGAGTGAGTGAAGGCGTGAGTGAGTGGAGGAGAGAGTGGAGGAGTGAATGAAGGCGTGAGTGAGTGGAGGAGAGAGTGAGTGAAGGCGTGAGTGAAGGAGTGAGCGGAGGAGTGAATGAAGGCGTGAGTGAGTGGAGGAGAGAGTGGAGGAGTGAATGAAGGCGTGAGTGAGTGGAGGAGAGAGTGAGTGAAGGCGTGAGTGAAGGAGTGAGCGGAGGAGTGAATGAAGGCGTGAGAGAGTGAGGGAGTGAGTGGAGGAGCAAGTGGAGGAGGGAATGAAGGCATGAGTGAGTGAAGGAGTGAGTAAGTGAAGGCATGAGTGAGTGAGTGAGTGAAGGGGTGAGTGAGTGAGTGAGTGAAGGAGTGAGTGAGTGAGTGAAGGAGTGAGTGAAGGAGTGAGTGAGAGAGTGAAGGAGTGAGTGAAGGAGTGAAGGAGTGAGTGAGAGAGTGAAGGAGTGAGTGAGTGAAGGAGTGAGTGAAGGAGTGAGTGAGTGAGTGAAGGAGTGAGTGAGTGAAGGAGTGAGTGAAGGAGTGAGTGAGAGAGTGAGTGAAGGAGTGAGTGAGAGAGTGAGTGAAGGAGTGAGTGAGAGAGTGAGTGAAGGAGTGAGTGAGAGAGTGAGTGAAGGAGTGAGTGAGAGAGTGAGTGAAGGAGTGAGTGAGAGAGTGAGTGAGTGAGTGAGTGAAGGAGTGAGTGAGAGAGTGAGTGAAGGAGTGAGTGAGAGAGTGAGTGAGTGAGTGAGTGAAGGAGTGAGTGAGTGAGAGAGTGAGTGAAGGAGTGAGTGAGAGAGTGAGTGAGTGAAGGAGTGAGTGAGTGAGTGAGTGAGTGAGTGAGTGAGTGAGTGAGTGAAGGAGTGAGTGAGAGAGTGAGTGAAGGAGTGAGTGAGAGAGTGAAGGAGTGAATGAGAGAGTGAAGGAGTGCGTGAGAGAGTGAGTGAAGGAGTGAGTGAGAGAGTGAGTGAGAGAGTGGAGGAGTGAGTGGAGGAGAGAGTGGTGGAGAGAGTGGAGTGGTGGAGAGAGTGAGAGAGTGAGAGAGAGAGTGGAGGAGAGAGTGGTGGAGAGAGTGGTGGAGAGAGTGAGAGAGAGAGTGGAGGAGAGAGTGAGAGAGTGGTGGAGAGAGTGAGAGAGTGAGAGAGAGAGTGGTGGAGAGAGTGGTGGAGAGAGTGGAGGAGAGAGTGGAGGAGAGAGTGAGAGAGTGAAGGAGTGAGAGAGTGGAGAGAGTGAGTGAAGGAGTGAGAGAGTGGTGGAGAGAGTGGTGGAGAGAGTGGAGGAGAGAGTGGTGGAGAGAGTGAGAGAGTGAAGGAGTGAGAGAGTGGAGAGAGTGAGTGAAGGAGTGAGAGAGTGGTGGAGAGAGTGGAGGAGAGAGTGGAGGAGAGAGTGAGAGAGTGAAGGAGTGAGAGAGTATAAACATGTCTTTCTGGATAGTTTCAGGTTGCCAACATTCTCACGAGATAAAAGTCAACTATAACACAGAACACTTTCAGTCCTGAACCTGTACTTAAGTGCCATCGATCACTACCTCCTCACTGTGTGTGAGTGTGTGTGTGTGTGTGAGTGTGTGTGTGTGTGTGTGTGTGTGTCAGCTAGTCTGTAATTTGTCATAATCATAGTTATCTCTGTAGCTGAAACTGTGTTTAATCCTGGTCAAGAGTTCACCTATGTGTACACACACACACACACACACACTCTTTGGGAACACGCCTTGACAACGTCAATCAAACGTTAATAGATGTTCTTAATATAAACAAATCCAGAAAAGGAGGTTAGATTGTCGAGTAATACTGAGAGAAAAGTGTGTACAGGGAACTTGAGCTAAACTCACTCTCTAATTACATGGAGAGTGGGTGGAGATTAAAGACATTAATCACCCAGAGGGGGCGCTGTCTTCAACACTGACACCTCTACAGCACATATCGTACTCGAAGATGGCTGAACAAAGCGCGTGGTCGGAAGAAAACCTGCCGACATTCCCAATTAGAAACGGAGGATTGTTCGTTGGGAAGCATGCATTGCTGCGATGTGAACGTGTGCGATCAGGGAATATACAATAACGTGAAGGAGGTGTGGTCTTTGAGAAAGTGGGCGTGTCCTTCTACTACTCGTCGCGAACGGTTTCAATTTTTAAAAATGTACATGAAGTCCGGTCGTCTCTTTGTGTCTTGTAGAAGCCACGACGTGATGGGCAGGGAATTAGAGAAAATGATTCTTTAAGGAAGAATCAGTTAGACTGAATCGGATCAGATTGACACATCGGATCATTTAGCGTATGAGCCAAGTGGAAGAGACACACTGCGTCAGTGATGTAGAGAACGAGCGATATGCGGAGGTTTCAGTCAAAGATACGAAAGAACAGGCTGACTTTAGACATCTCAGGGGACTGGGAGAAAAGAACAGGCTGCCCTTAGGCAGTTCTCCACACACACACACACACACACACACACACACATACGCACGCACGCACGCGCGCGCAGACGCACACAACTCATGCCTGATTAGAGACAGAGAGAGAACGAGCAAGAGGTTTGTAGAAAGTATGCAAATTGCTTCTCTGGAGAAAGTGAGTTTCATGCCTGTTACACACACACACACACACACACACACACACACACACACACACACACACACACACACACACACGTTTGCATGCCTGATTATGACAAGTAGTGCCCCTATAGGCTTCCTGATCAACAGCCTATCAACACACACCAGTAAATCCACTTCATTTACCCAGCATCAAAACTCGATCTCACACACACACACACACACACACACACACACACACACACACACACACGACTGGATGGACGTGAGGATTGTACTCAGGTGGCTGCCCCTCCATTACCCATAATGCCGAGCGGCAGGCCTGCAGACAGGTTTGGCTGGACAGGAAAGAAGCAGCAGGCTTGAGCAAATGTATTACTATGGCAAATTACAACATTACCATATAAATGACTTCCTAGCAAACATCTGCTAATGGTGAGGGCAGTGCCACACACACACACACACACACACACACACACACACACACACACACACACACTGCAGCCAGCTATGGTTAAAATATGAAAGCCTGACTCCAAGCAAAATGTTTAGGGAAATTGCATGCATCGTAAATATACTCTGTGTGTGTGTGTGTGTGTGTGTGTGTGTGTGTGTGTGTGTATCAACAATGCCTGTAATGTGTGCATGTTTTTGTGTGTCAGTGAAATTCTCCTTCTCTTTACATGTCAAGTGTCATAATTGTCATATCTGAAGAACACACACACACACACACACACACACACACACACACACACGTGTCAGGAACAGGACTGATCTGGACAGGAAACAGCAGGTCCTCATTGCCCGTGAGACAAGAAGCGGATCGCGTGTCTCGTGTGTGCTTGTGTCTGTGATGAGCAGCTGAAGCTCACACAATCCGAATCTGCACCAATATATTTTTATCCTTGTGATTTTCTCCCTCGGTTTGGTCACCTGGCAGTTTCAATCCAGCCAACCACTTATTTTCCCTCACAGGGAAACGCGTGACGTATCACAGGGAAACGCGTGACACGCTCAGAAGAAAGTGCCGTCCGCTGTCTTCCACATATAAGCTGACGGATGATTGGCTAGTGTCCGTGTGATTGACAGGGGAGAACGAGTATGCCCCTCCCACCAGTTTTGCTCTCGTGTCCTGGTCACAGACGGCCGTTTCATCGTCGGGATTCAAACTCGTGATCTCCAGACGAGAGCGTAGACGCCGTCCTCTTCCCCATCAGGAACCTGATATATTTTTATATCGCGCCTGAATGGATGTTAATCCCTTCCTCGCCGTGCACTGGCGTCGAAATCGACTTCTCAGGCATTTTCCATCGGTGCGAACAGGTTCGTTTTGCTACCGCCGCAGGTCTGTTATGAGATTAGTCAGGACACTGTTGGGTTTCTGCATGTAGAGTATCGTGAATTAGACTTAGGGTGCGTTCACACGGCAACGGTGTACTAAAAACGTCTTTCCTTCATGTTTTTGAAAAGATTCGCGCCGGCGAAACGATCCCCGTTCACACGGATCTCCGAAAACGACTAAAAACGCTGTTTTAGGCTTTTGACATGCGGAAGTTTTCCTTGAATTCACGCTCGTCCACAACACCGTTGATAAAGTTTTCCCATCAACTGCTTATTCTACCAGGTCTTACCCAAATGCAGAAGGCGCATGCCTTTCGAATGCCCTTCGTTGCCGTAGATGTGGGTTAATAATTCGGTGTATGTAGTAGTTAGGTAGTTACAGTTACATTTATATAGCGCTTTTCTAGATACTCACTCAAAGCGCTTTACATAGTGGTGTGGGGGGGGGGGGGGGGGGTCTCCTCAACCACCACTAGTGTGTAGCATCCGCCTGGATGATGCAACAGCAGCCACAGTGCGGCTGAGCGCCCACCACACACCAGATATTATTGGAGAGGAGAGGAGCGTGATGTAGCCAATTCAGAGATGAAGATTATAAGATTATTAGGGGGCCATGATAGAGAAGGGCCAATGGGGGAGTTCCACCAGTACACCAGGGTTATACCCCTATGGAACAAAAGCGCATCCGCTGGTCGGAGTAGTGATGCTGTAAATCTACCCTCTGTTGGAGAAGCGTCAAAAATT
>NC_030418.2:29217921-29220421 GCF_001660625.3 Ictalurus punctatus | reverse complement strand
AAAAGCAAACGTGAGCACATACGGTGTGCGCCGCCACGTTTCATGGGATTCTCATCACATTTCAGAGGTGATGCGGAAATACGACACAGAAGTCTACGATAAAGATCTGATCTACCGTGACACACAGGGAACCGTGTGATGCAGATCAAATCAAACCATGCAATCGTAACAGTAGCGTTAAGATGAAAAGACTCGGGCGGTTTTTCGAACATTCACGAGTCTTTTTTGTCCAGTCGAAGCGAGTCTGAAGTCACTTCTACATGATGGTGTTTATGTAAAGTGCCTTGAGAAGGTGCAGTATAATGATAATGACAATAATGAGTCGTTATTGGTCACATACATTACAGCACGGTGAAATTGTTTTCTTCGCATATCCCAGCATGTCAGGAAGTTGGGGTCAGAGCGCAGGGTCAGCCATGATACAGCGCCCCCTGGAGCAGAGAGGGTTAAGAGCCTTGCTTAAGGGCCCAACAGTGGCAGCTTGGCAGTGCTGGGGCTTGAACCCCCGACCTTCCGGTCAGTAACCCAGAGCCATAACAGTCAAGTAACACTACTTCCCCCTATAAATGAAAGTTGTATTATTATTATTATTATTATTATTACTATAATAATAATTATTGTTATTATATTAAAGCAAACGCTTTAGCCTTTTTCTTTCTCTCTCCTGAATATAAAACACACAGCTTGTCACGTTACAAAAATCTGGACAATGCAAAGTCATCTATCTTGAAGCCTTTCGCATAATGGAAAACTTCCTAACTGTGACAATGCACTGACACTGGAGACTCATTCCATAAATCCATCCATCCATCCATTTTCTGTACCACTTATCCTACACAGGGTCGCAGGAAGCCTGGAGCCCATCCCAGTGCCAACCCATTGCAGGGCACAATCGCATGCGCGCACACACACACACACACTACGGACAATTTGGAAATGCCAATCAGCCTACAACAAAGGGACTGGGGGAGGAAACCGGGGTTACCCAGAGGAAACCCCCGAAGCACGGGGCGAACATGCAAACTCCACAGGGCAGAGGTGGGAATAGAACCCCAACCCTGGAGGCGCGAGACAAACGTGCTAACCATTCAGCCAGCTTCCATTAATATTACATAAATATCTCCTTACTGAAAACGTCACCGTATCAAGTTTATTCTGATTATAAATTTCCCTTTGTTAAATATCAACACATTTAATTTATTAAAACAAAAATTTTATTATTAGTCTTAGATTATTGTGGAGCATCTGCGATAGTTCCTGTGAAAGCGCTTACTGCAGAAACGATAACATATTAGAATGAGTGCATTAATACAAACCTGTGATTTGAAGTAGAGCCGGAACTACTTTCCAAGCTGCTATAATAGAAATCTACTCCAAACATCCTGACCAATCAGAATCGAGGATTCGACGTGCTCGGTAAAATGGCACCGCTCTGTACAGGTAGGTGTATAGCCTATGCAAAGGATCGAGGAATGAGGAATAGGTGTGACGCGGAGTAAATCGACTCACACAACATAACCGGGGGTATTCCCGCCTGCTTTCTGCGTTTCCATGGCAATGTGTCTGGGATGATTTTGGCACCAGCTCAGAAAGGATTTGGGTTTAAGAAAAAAAAAAAAAAAAACGTTTCTTGAATATGTAAGTAAGTATAAAGTATAACCTTTAAACTGTGTGTGAGAGAGAGAGAGAGGAATTTGTGCTAGCACTTAAAAGAACATACAGTAAGCCCCGCCTCCTATCAGTTTTAATTGTCACCTTTAACCAATCATAATAGCCTGTGCCTCTAGGCTTGCTCTGATTGGCTGAGAGACAAAAAGTGAGACGCCCACTGAGAGTTGAATAATAGCAAGTGACTTGTCTTTTGATTAAGGCACAGTTCAAGCACACACACACACACACACACAATTACCGTTAAGCAGGAACTGACATATTCATCACATCATCATTAATTACTAGAAAGAACAACTTGTTCGATTTCTCGAAACCACCTCAATGCAATTATTATTCCTCCTTCTCACTCGTTCACCTCCTGTCTCTCATCCTGCCATCTCTTTTTCTATTTACCCTCAATCAATCCATCCTTCTCTCTATTCCTCCCTCTGCCTCTCTCTTATTTCTTCTTTCTTACTCTGTGTATGTGTGTGTGTGTGTGTGTGTGTGTGTGTATTTGTTTGTGAGAGAGAGAGAGAGAGAGCGAGAGAGAGATAGGGTGTGATAATTTAATGGGGGCTGGTAGGTCCTGACTGGTTTGGTTAGCTAATGGGGGCAGGGCAACACCACGCGCACACACACACACACACACACACACACACACACACACACACACAGATTTATCATTAGGGCTATGGATCGGAGCTCATTCTAATGCATTATACATGATGAGACGTTTCAGGTGTTCACACATGCATCCACATACACACACACCATGACTAAGAAATGGGCTCTCTCTGTGTGTGTGTGTGTGTGTGTGTGTGTGTGTGTGTGTGTGTGTGTGTGTGTT
>NC_030418.2:29197921-29210421 GCF_001660625.3 Ictalurus punctatus | reverse complement strand
GCAACACTTTACCAACTACACTCCCTAAAAGAAATGTAAAATTTTTTAAAATCTATTTTCTCTTACTTGAACAAATTCAAGTAACCAAAACCCAAGAAAACATTTTTTGGTGCAAATGTAATAATTCATGCAGTAGAGGGATATACTGGTAATGCCAGTGTAACTGGTTTTTACATCACTCCAGCAGCAATCTTTGTTTAAAGATGAAGAAGACCTGACATCGATAAGAATCCTCAACAAACGCAACAAGACAAACGTGGTTTGTTAGAAAGCAGTTCAGCTACCGGCATTTCGGTATTTAAAGGCCAATATGACAATTATAATAGATCATTAAACGATATATCGTGCAGCGCTTTATCTAGCCAGAAACATACAGTACCTACAGACAAAGAGCAGATACTGAGCACGATACATCAGTCATGCAGAACCTCTAACAGCCACTAGAGGCGCTTTTCCCAGATCGGTGAAGAAATCCTACACAGTGGGTAAAATATTTTAAAGGGCGCATAGCACTTACCTGCTCCCAGAATGCACCACAGCAGAGGACACCCAGCCCAAAGCAACATGAAACAGGAAGAGAAAGAGAGAGGAGGAGAAAGCATTAGTGCACAGAGAAAGGCTTTAGGATCTTTGATTTCACAGTCAGCTGAGCTTCACTCTAATGTGTATGTGTGTGAAACTAGACACTATGAATCTGTAAATACTGCAATTTGAAGACACGCACGCACACGCACACACACGCACACACACACAAACTGTCTCAATTGTACACAATAACTTAATACTTATGTAATATGTCCTAATATCTCTAATGTCATTAGATTCCCATTACACTCATTATCTACTCAGGAGAAAGCATGTCAAAAATGTACGTGGAAAAATAAATCAGTGCTGGATTACACAGAGTGCTACCTGTAGTGGTGGATAAATCAGTAACACAGCCACCTGGGACAAGCAGATTTCATGTACGAGCTGTTCGTTTTTATTCATAGTCGCCTGGCACACCGGTAGGTTCAACAACCAGAAAAAGGAAATAAACCATACTTCTTACTGAGGTTTCTAACCATAAAGCTAGAACTATAGCACATGTTTCCGAATCCCACCGCCTGCTGCACTACAAACAGCGGCAGAGGAGTGGTCTTGCTGACAGTTCAAAGTTGTTGTTTCTTACATGGCAGATTCGTTAGTGTGCAAGGATGGCGATCTTTTCAGAATCAGGAAAACACAGAAATGTAAACACAGACTAAAGCGGACGCAAAGCCATCATAACTCTCCTGCTAGCGCAACACAAACCAAACGTCACCCCTCACAGTTCAACAAAGCCAGACAAAACAAATATGCCGGTCAGACAATAATAAAATCTCACGGCCAAAACGCTCACAAACAACTTGTTGACGATTACGATCACAAATATAATGTACTATGTCAAAAACTTCAGGACAGGGTGAGGCCTATGACTACACAGTCAACGCTTTGCAGGGAAATATCATGTCCTCGTTCGTCTTCCTTAGAGTGTGTGAATGCACTTAACGGTCCCTCAAGGATTTCGAGAAATCAAGCCGCAATTACCGCAGATTTGAGACGAGGTGTGACGTCGTCACAACACGCATTAGGACAAGACCCTCTTCGATTCATTTGTGACGAACATGAGTACAGCTAACAGGTCTCATTTACCAAACATCACTGTGAAACACCGTGCAATTGCTATTTCGGCAATCCAAGTAGGTTTGCGCAAAAAAAAGGTACCAAAGTTGCATCGGACATTTAAGCGGGGATGTAATGCTGAAAAATCGAGCATTTTAGGCCAGAACAATCGGAAAAAAAACTCTGCGAAATCCTGTACGGACTGATTTAAGTAGCTAACTAGCTCACTGGGTGCGTCTCAATCAGCTCCCTAGGTGCTGAATCAGTATATCAGGCACTGTTAAAGACCCTGGTTCATTATGCATTGGGACACTGATGACTCAATTTCCGGCGACATGACTACGTACTCGCGCTGTGAAACGACACCGCAAGCATTTATCAACGACAGGCAGGAGCGACATCTTTCTGAGATTATACGTCATATACATTTGTTTATGTTATGGTACTTCGAGCAGGACTATGGGCTAGCTAGTGGATTATTTTAAATAATTAAACACTACAAAATCGTTAGACTCAAACAAACTGCATACAGAACGTCAAATAAAGTTAAAAGTCGCTAATGTAAGTAATCATTTGGGAGCTACAACAATGATAACAAGCGGGTTACGTTTGTAGACAAAGTTGGCTGAGAGTTCGTTCGCCATATTTTCGAGCTGAAAGGCTTCAGAAAACGTGACGTCATTTCCAGTAAGAGAACGCATGGAGCATCGATGCTCCCTGGTTTTTTGCGGTGCATTGTGGGTTCCAGTCCACTGGAACCATATTGCCATTGAGACGGCCCTTAAAATGGCTGACTCCCTGATCGGTGCTCTGACTGCTGAACTAGGGAGCTGATTGAGACGCACCCACTAGACCTTATTACATTGTGTTAGCTAGCATTTTTCAGTCTAGATACATTTTCCTGCACCCAAAACACGGGACTGGGCAACACTTTGGATCTTTAACTCGCATGTTGGTCTAGCAAATTGGTCCATTCCTCATCATCGACATCAGCTAGTCAAATTACCAAACAGTCTTTGCTGTGAAGTGTCATTTTTCTCAATATGGATGAAGAGAAAATTTGAGTTTTGTCCTCTCCATAGTATGACTATACTCTTTCCCCTGTCAGTCAGAGGGACCAACGCTGAACATCTCTGAGCTCGCGTATGAGGAAGAGGGCAGAGCAATTTCCTCAGAGCGTGTCAAGCCGTGCGCACGGTGGCTTAGTGGTTATCACGTTCGCCTCACACGTCCAGGGTTCGAGTCCCGCTGGGGCACAATCACTCACACACCCATCCATACATTTTGGATCAGCCTACCATGCATGTTCTCCCCGTGCTCCGGGGTTTCCTCCCACAGTCCAAAGACATGCATAGGTAGGCTGATTGTCCAAAGTGTATGGATGAGTGTGTATGTGATTGTGCCCTGCGATGTACCCCGCCTTGTGCCCGATGCTCCCTGGGATAGGCTCCAGGTTCCCCGTGACCCTGAAAAAGGAGTAAGCGGATGAAGATGGATGGTGTCAAGCCGCCCTGTGACGCAGCACAAGCAGCAGTTCATAAAAACACATAAAACACACGGAACAGCCAGATTACTCAGCTGTCACTGAAGAACACAACCAGTGAAAGGAGTGATTACTCGGGATGACCAATGTGTCATACGTATCAAGTCCCATAATTGCCATGTAAATGCTGGTGAGTAAGAACCGCTAGCCAATTGTAGTCCAGGAGGCAGAACTGGTATAAATATGAGTGGGTGGGTGAGGGAAATGACATCATAATAATCGCTAGATTATTTACCCATACACTCCTAGTGACGTGCGTTCAACAGCCCTGAAAAAAAAAACATCTTGAAAAGGTCTCCAGACATAAATTAGTCGTCTGTGTCATTTCTTGCCTAATACTTGGTTATGCCTACCCTCATTTTCATTTTAATTAAACAGCCCCAATCCTGTCAAATTTCAGCCCCAATTCCCCCGTCTTCAGATTTCAATTTCTGCCGATTGTGTTGCTCCAGTTCCAAATAATCCAAAAACATTTTTCTACAGCGCTGAGGTTTGGTGATGTTTACAGGTTGGTCAGTGTCCCAGCGTTCCATCATACTTGTTCAATTAGTCACACACCGATTTGGCCCTGCGCACTCTACAGTCATCCCCCTGTAATGCGGGAGTGTCAGTGTTGTGTTTGTTCTGCTGGACATGAAGCGCAAAAACACAACCTCGGAGTCTGACAAACAAACTGACCGTCCGCTTTTATGCTTCTGTCAATTACTCTACAAGCACACTATCCACGCTGCTATTGGTGCACGTGACTCACGTTTGCACTTTATTTCCGTCTAAACGATATTAAAAGATCGTGTAGTAGTGAAGATATAGAAATGTAACATAGGAGCACACGACATCATCCGATTCAGTGTTTTCTTAATTATAAAAGGAAACTGAAACGACACACGCTGCACAAAGCTCCCTCCGGAGTGCTGGACTGGCCGTGAACAGCTGCACATGACGGAGGGAGCTGCACACTCGCAAAAGCACGAACAACACAGACCGTTCTACCACATCCTCGGAACCGGGCGGATAATAGAGCAGGAGCAAATGGCTGATTAACCCTTTAGGAGTCGAGTACATGCAGGAGCGTTCCACAACGGGCCAGCAGGTGGCTGTATATCAAAATAAAAGTCTGCTTGGGTTCGATCGAAATGAAGCCTAAATAAACCCCGGCAATTACAGCAGCAGCTGCACAAACCCACAATCAGCGGCCGAGCGAGGACACTCACTGACACACCGCACTCGAACATGCTCGAGTACAAACACAAGTCTTACGCACTCTGCATACAGAACAAGAAGAGCACATACCACGGAACACTGAGGGACGAAAATGAGGTGATAACATTAGGGGAGAGGGGGAGAGAGAGAGAGAGAGAGAGAGAGAGAGAGAGAGAGAGAGAGGGGAAGGGAGTATGGATAGAGGAAGAGTTGTTTAAAATCCTTAATTTGATGAGTAAGTTTACCTCAGCTGAACTGAGAGAGGAGAGAGACAGACAGGAGAGAGAGGGAGAGGAAGAAAGAGAGAGAGAGAGAGAGAGAGAGAGAGACAGACAGAGACAGACAGGTGTATAGACAGAAACACAGAAAAAGGAGAGAGGCAGGCAGGCAGGCAGACAGATGGACAGACAGGAGTGACAAACAGACAGCAAGAAGACAGACAAACAGCAGATAGACAGACAGACAGATTGGCAGAGAGACAGAGACAAAGAAAAAAGAGAGAAGCAGACAGACAGACATGAGAGGTAAACCGACAGCAAGAAGAGAGACAGACAGACAGATTGGGAGAGACAGAGACAATGGAAAAAGGGAGAAGCAGGTAGACAGATAGGCAGATTGGCAGGGCAGCATGACAGACAGAAGAAAAAAAAAAGAAGAGAGGCAGACAGGAGACAGACAGACAGAGAGCTAGGGGAGAGTGTGACAGACTGACAGAAAGACGAGAGACAGTCAGACACATATACACAGACAGGAGAGACAGAGAGACAGTAGAAACAGAATAAGGGGAGAGAGAGACATACTGACAGTAGAAAGACAGACAGATATGAAAAGAGACAGGAGACAGAGCATGAGAGAGAGAGAGACAGACAGACAGAGGAGAGAGACAAACAGACAAAAGACAGACCGAGAGAGAGAGAGAGAGAGAGACAGGAAAGAATGACAGACACAGGAGAGACAGAAAAGAGAGACAAATAATAGAGAGGGAGACAAAGACAGAGACAGACAGAAAGACAGGCGAGTGAGAGAAGCTGTAGTGTAAATGTCGTTCAATTTCATCTACAAAATCTCGGATGCAAGTGGAATGAGAATGGAGTAATATTACATTTGAGATCCTGATGGTTTGGCTGCTCTTATCATGGTTTAGGACATGGAAATGAAAATGATATTGTATTAACTTATTATTATTATTATTATTATTATTATTATTATTATTATTATTATAGAAGCATACGAGTGAGCGAGTGTTTAGGTCATGTTTGTTATTCGTCAGACTTTTCTGAACGTCTCATGCAGGATTACGCAGACCTGCGCAATGCTCCTACACACGAGTCTGGATTAGGAACCTGAGAAGACGGAGGTGCAGAACAGGACTGCTGTCTCTCAGGAACGTGGACTGCAGGCGAGGTGACCGTGTGAAGTGTCCTCCATTACAACATGTACCTGTCGAGCATCGCGGTATATCATTTTACTGATTATCGTCGTGGTCCTGATCTACAAGGATGCAAATTCATGTGTGTGACTGAAATAATGGCAGTGGTGGCTCAGTGGTTAAAGGCTCTGGGTTACTGGTCAGAAGGTCAGGGAGTTCAAGCCCCAGCACTGCCAAGCTACCACTGCTGGGCCCTTGAGCAAGGCTCTTAACCCTCAACCGCTCGTCTGTAGAAATGAGATAAATGTAAGGTCACTCTGGATAATCGCGTCTGCCGAATGCCGTAAATGTAAATAAATAAATGATCTAAAAAGTCAACATACGCACTAGTGCACTAGCGCGTTTTCGTTTTAAAATGAAAACGATCCTCGTCCACACTGGCGTTTCCGCCGTGTTTCAGAAACGATCTCCGTCCACACTACACGACCGAAAACGCATGGCACATGACCGTTCATGCACACTAGGCATGCGCATACAAGTGTAAACAGGAAGTTGGTTGCTAGTCACCGGCAGGCACAACACACTGGCGTTCCATGTAGGGCTTATGCCGCTTGATATGAGATCCGTTGCGGATCGCTCTAATCGTAGCTCGGCTCTGTATTATAAAATACAGAATTGGACTGCACGATGGCTGCTAAGAATGACAACAAAGCTTGTGGTGAAGTCTCCGTGTTGCTGTGTATGCGGTCAAGGTAGCGTAACGGTCATATGGTAGGGGCTTGACGAATCAGGGAAGGATACGCAACGATCCCGAACACCCAATCAGGAGGTGAATGTGGGTGAAGCGACGCCTTCGTTTACAAAAGTCTGCGTTTTGGTCTGTTCACACTGAAACACGAGTCCGGAGTTTTCAGATTAATACGGGGTCTCCAAAAGTCTCCAAAAGTCTCCATCGTTTCCAAAAGGCTCCGGAGTAGAGTAGAGTAGATGACAGGCGTAGCCGTAGCGTCAGTTATGCGTTTTAAAACGGAAACGCGCTCGTGTAAACAGGGTCCGATAATATCAGTAGTACGTAATCGACTCACTAAGGTTCATATTAGTGAGTCTCACATGTAAAAATGCACAAACTCAGAAGCTCTCATAGGTCACGATCTTCTCACACACAGGATTTTTCAAGAAAACCACATTCCTTTATGAACAGATCACGAATAAATCAGTTCAGATCCAGCTTGATAAATGAGGCTCAGGAGGTCTGTGGGTGGTATTTGGGATCAGTCATAACAATCATACGTCTGCATGAAAGTTGGTGACACGGCATGAAGGACGAGGAGAGAGAGCTGGACAGCACGAAAGCACTAAAGCGCTGCTGCGTCATCTTCAAGTAGAGATGAAGTGAGGACTAATGAGCATTCGAGTTACCTCGGAAGTGGGAAGCTGGAACTCGGAATGACATTTTTGACTTCCATACAAACTACAAAGTGTGTGTGTGTGTGTGTGTGTGTGTGGGTGGGGGGGTCTGAAGTCACTTGCTGAACTCAAGGTTGAGAAGATCTTCCCGAGTTTACGAGCAGGGATTTCAGGATGAAACCAAAGAGAATGATTTTCTTTGGTTTTCCTAGCTGAAGGCGGGAAAATCTGAGTTACGAGTTTCGGTTCAATGCAGTATAATTCCCACTCAGCAGGCGGTCGAACGGCATGCTGGGTAACATAGGAAACCGTTAGCCAAAGTGAAAATAAGCCAACATCTATCGATACATTTACTGTACGGCTTTTCCTACACAGGATCACAGAGAGACTCGGGGTACGAGGCGGGGGACACCCTGGACGGGGTGCCAAGCCATCAGAGGGCACAAGCGCACACACATTCACACACTACGGACAATTCTGAAATCAAATCAGCCTATAATGCGTCTCTTCAGACTCCATACACTATTTCTCCATTCCTGGGGCATTCATTCGGATGAATTCCTTTTCCGTGTTATTCTTCCCCTTGAAATTATGACTGATATATGCAGAATATACACATACACGCATGCGCTAATCCCAGGGAGCGGGGTACACCCTGGACGGGGTGCCAATCCACTGCACAATGACATACGCTTTCACACACACATTCATACACTACGGACACTTTGGACATGCCAATCAGACTACCATGCAGGTCTTTGGACTGGGGGAGGAAACCGGAGTACCCGGAGGGAAATCCCAGCAGCACGGGGAGAACATGCAAACTCCGCACACACAGGGCAGAGGCGGGATTCGTACCCCCAACCCTGGAGGTGTGAGGCGAACGTGCTAAATCACTAAACCACCGTGCTCGCAAATAGACCAACATATTAAAACTATACTATTATATACCAGACATTCAGGGGGGATTTTTCGTTTAAGTGTGAGAGAGTGAAAGAGAGAGAGAGACAGAGAGAGAGAGATAGAGAGAGAGAGAAAGAGAGAGAGAGAGAGACAGAGAGAGAGAGAGAAAGAGAGAGAGAGAGAGAGAGAAAGAGAGAGAGAGAGAGAGACAGAGAGAGAGAGAAAGAGAGAGAGAGAAAGAGAGAGAGAGAGAGAGACAGAGAGAGAGAGAAAGAGAGAGAGAGAGAGAGAGAGAGAGAGAAAGAGAGAGAGAGAGAGAGAGAGAGAGACACTGGTGGCTTAAGTGCTACATACAGGTGAAGAGACTAAGGCAGATTTTTCAGTTATATAACAACATCAACCTGTGTGTGTATGTGTGTGTGTGTGTGTGTGTGTGTGTGTGTGTGTGTGTGTGTGTGTGTGTGCATATACAAGACTATAGCGGATGCAGAGTGCACATACACACCAGTGTTCGCGCAGTGTGTGTGTGTACAGTAAGACTGTACGAGCGTGTGTGTGTGTGTGTGTAAGCGGGGCACCAGAGGATCTGTGTCTCAGGCACATGCAGTGTAATCCTCTTACCGTCTGCTTGGTGCAAGCTCAATACTGACATTATATAACAACTAATCCACACACACACACACACACACACACACACACACACACACACACACCAATAGTCAGTCACTGCCAGGCCATGACCTCTCACACCCTAAAGCAGGTGCGCAGAGACATACACACACACTAACTCTCCACCTTCCAACATGCATTCTTAGTGTTACATGCTGCACTTAACATCATGACTGTATGGGTACTCGAAAGGTAACCGGTACTACAGCTGCACAGAATGTCATTGTTCTCATAAAGCTAGCCTTGAAACGAGCGATATCGCAGAACCCTGTAGAATCCAACCAGGCACTGTAATACATCTCATTTCTTATCGGGTTCAATTATCCCACAAGCTGTAGCTAAACTGTCTCTGCGTGCTTTAATAAACCGTACCGTGGTGGTGATTCAAACGCGAGAAAGATGTTCAAATTACTGCAAGCTTTAAACACCGACACATCACACATTCACCAGTTCCTTTTAATAGATTGTGAGGCACAGGACAATCGCAACATGCGGCAATATGGTCGCAATATAGTGCCAGTGTTTTTTGCTCTCGTCGTGCATTTCGAGCACTTCCAATTCGTCCTCGTATAAAATATGACCACGGCGTGAAGACACGCGCACGACTGACGTGTCGTTTATGTCACTGTACTCTTACTTCACCTCTGAATACGCACACAAACCACTCACATCCGCCAACGTCGTAACGTTTCACACACACATTCACATCTGCTGTACTATCTATCCTTCTGAGGACCTTCCAGCGACTTAATTAACAATGCGCTACCCCTAAATCCAACCCTAATCGTTGACCTCAGTAACCAAAAGGAAACGTATCGTCTCAAATGTCCCTACAAGGTCCAAACTGACAGATATCTCTATCCTTTGGGTTCATTTGGTCCTCAACAAGATATAAACACATGTTTGTGCACACACACACACGTATGCATACCACCCCATCCACCCATATCTCTTTGACCATGCTGCAGAGCATCAATCCATCCATCCATCCATCCATCATCCTGAACAAGGTCACGACGAGCCTGACGCCTATCCCAGGGAACTCGGGGCACAAGGTAGGAAACGTGGTGCCAACCCATCACAAGGCACGATCAATCACGCACACCAATTGACACACTACATACTATTCGGAAACGCAAAAATCACCATGTCTTTGGACCGGAGGAGGAAACCGGAGTACCCGAAGGAAACCCCCGGTGCACGGGGAGATCATGAGAAGGTGGGATTCGATCCCCAACCCCGGACATGTGAGGCAAACGTGCTAACCAGCTACACCACCGTGCCATTAAACCGCAAATCTGCCTAGACGAGACCGGTCCACCAAAAGGGTGTGAATACTTATAAACACACTGTGATGTACAGTCTCACACTAACGCGTCTTAGACAGAAAGGAACCGTGTGATTACATGTGTGATAAGGACACGCCTGCAAGCGTTTCGTTTCCAGCGTCTTTAGTTCTGATTCAAGATTATAGATTACCGTTCGTCATGATCCAAACTACACATCTAAGTCATCACACACTCACCTCAAAAGATATGGGCTGGCTCATTTGACTAATTGTACACAAAAAAAGATCTGTATTAAAAAACAACAACAACAAAAACACCACACACACACACGCACACACACACACAGGAACTATATTACCATTCGAATCATTTCTAACATACAGTTCAGTCTCCTCGCAGAGTCTGATGATCGCGATCCTGGCACGACGCGACACCAAGCTGTGTGCCGAGGAAGAAAGTGATTCAGCTTCAAGATGGAGCGACAGCTGTTTTTAGCTTCGTGGAGTCCCTTTTGCGTGTTTTTCTTATAGACAAGAGCGGCATACAGAGTGAGAAACAACATCAGCGAGTTTGCTGAAGATGCTGAACTCGGCACGGTTTTAAAGCATGCGGTTTGAACAAAGGATATAGGCTCCTGTTGCTGGTTAGCTACATTAGCCTTGTAGCTCCAGTTCAAAACTATCTTCAGTCGCAAAACATGTCTTGCCTAACCGCCTACAGTACATTTGGGTTACGGGGAAATTTTCAGCTCAAGACCAACTACCACTTCAGGTAGGAATTCCCTGCGTTGCTCAAGTAATGTATACACTATACTGCGATGATTATCTCTCACACACACGCATAATACCAGTATAACGGACACGGTAATATATCATCGCTACCTTGGGGTTCCACTGGAGATCAGGACTCGTAGGTAGGCAGCATTTTCGGGCAGCGTTTGCGCTCCTGGGATAAAGTCTGTCTCAGTCCAGCATAAGGACGGTTGACTTCTGAGATGATTCATTTCGGCTAGAACTGAAGGCAGCATCCAATGTATCCTTCTCGACGGAGTCAACTTGGCAAACTGAACTTGAATAGCTGCGATCTTGATGTGACAAAGATCGATTAAAATATGAGAACAAAGCCAGGTGCAGATCTTGCGTATAACTCCACAAAACACTGTTCCATGTGCTAAAATGTTCACCCGGGGGCGTGGTGGATCCGGGAACGCTGGGTGTGAGGTGGGAATACATCCTGGATGGGATGCCAGTTCGCTCCAGGGCACCATGCACACACTCATTCATACATAGGGGTCATTTAGAGTACACATGCATGTTTTTGCCAGGTGGGAGGAGACCGGAGAACCCAGAGGAAACCCGTATGCACATAGGGAGAACATGTAAAGCTGCACATAGGCAGGAATCCGAGCCCAGGATCGAACCGCAGACGCTGGAACGGACCCCCTGTCCCACCGTGCCACATGTTAGACAATTACTGTGATGTGAAAATGTAATATACGCTCCCCTCTAAAAATACTGGAACGGCAAGTACGCCAGTTCATTCGTTCATGCTGTAGACTGAAGACATTTGGGCTCGAGATCAAAAGATGGATACCAAGACGAGAGTTTAGGATTTCAGCTTTTGTTTCCTGGTATTGATATGCGGATGTGTTACACAACATAAGACATAAAAGCTTTTGTATCAGACCACTCAACGTTTAGGCGAGCAAAAGTATAGGAACGGATAAGTACTGTGAATGAAAGGAAATAACACAATATTTGGTTGCATATCCCTTGCTTGCAATAACAGCATCAATCCTGTGACTCAGTGACATCACCAAATTGCTGGTTTCTTCTTTTGCGAGGCTTTCCCAGGCTTTTACCGCAGCCTCTTTCAGTTGTTGTTTGTTTTGGAGGTTTATCCAGGAGGTGAAACGCTGCTCGGTTAAGGTTAAGGTCTGGTGATTGACTCGGCCAGTCTAAAACCTTCTGCTTTTCCCCCTGATAAAGCCCTTTGTCGAGTTGGCAGTGTGTGGTCTGATACAAAAAGGCTCCATGTTTTATATTGTTTAACACATCTAGATGTAAACAGCAGGAAATAAAAGCTCGAATCCTAAACTCTCGTCTCATATCCATCTTTTGCTCTACAGCAGAAAACAAAAAATGTATTGGCCTTGCCGTTCCGATAGTTTAGGAGGGGACTATATATCAGCACAAGTCTTGTTTAAAAGACAGGTTCTGTGTCTCCTGGAAAGGACACCTTCTCCTTACCCCCAACCCGCCCAATCCCATAGCTGAAACTACACAAGTCTTATCAGTTGCCTTTGCCTCTGTTCAGAGCTTAATTCTGGGCCAGAAAAATGTCAACAGAACCCTGAAATGACGAAACTAGCCACACCTACTGCATGGAAATATTGCAAATCGTGTTTATGTTAAGGTTTCTGTGCCGTTAGGTGATTATTACAGATTTCACGATACTTTTAAATATTACACTCTGC
>NC_030418.2:29190421-29192921 GCF_001660625.3 Ictalurus punctatus | reverse complement strand
GTCAGTTCCTAGTGAAAGAGGTGTGGCCTCTATACCCGTCAGTTCCTAGTGAAAGAGGTGTGGCCTCTATACCCGTCAGTTCCTAGTGAAAGAGGTGTGCCCTCTATACCCGGCAGTCCTAGTGAAAGAGGTGTGGCCTCTATACCCGGCAGTCCTAGTGAAAGAGGTGTGGCCTCTATACCCGGCAGTCCTAGTGAAAGAGGTGTGGCCTCTATACCCGTCAGTTCCTAGTGAAAGAGGTGTGGCCTCTATACCCGTCAGTTCCTAGTGAAAGAGGTGTGGCCTCTATACCCGTCAGTTCCTAGTGAAAGAGGTGTGGCCTCTATACCCGGCAGTTCCTAGTGAAAGAGGTGTGGCCTCTATACCCGTCAGTTCCTAGTGAAAGAGGTGTGGCCTCTATACCCATCAGTTCCTAGTGAAAGAGGTGTGCCCTCTATACCCGGCAGTTCCTAGTGAAAGAGGTGTGGCCTCTATACCCGTCAGTTCCTAGTGAAAGAGGTGTGGCCTCTATACCCGTCAGTTCCTAGTGAAAGAGGTGTGGCCTCTATACCCTGCAGTCCTAGTGAAAGAGGTGTGGCTTCTGTACCCGGCAGTCCTAGTGAAAGAGGTGTGGCCTCTATACCCGTCAGTTCCTAGTGAAAGAGGTGTGGCCTCTATACCCGTCAGTTCCTAGTGAAAGAGGTGTGGCCTCTATACCCTGCAGTCCTAGTGAAAGAGGTGTGGCTTCTGTACCCGGCAGTCCTAGTGAAAGAGGTGTGGCCTCTATACCCGTCAGTTCCTAGTGAAAGAGGTGTGGCCTCTATACCCGTCAGTTCCTAGTGAAAGAGGTGTGGCCTCTATACCCGTCAGTTCCTAGTGAAAGAGGTGTGGCCTCTATACCCTGCAGTCCTAGTGAAAGAGGTGTGGCTTCTGTACCCGGCAGTCCTAGTGAAAGAGGTGTGGCCTCTATACCCGTCAGTTCCTAGTGAAAGAGGTGTGGCCTCTTCACACCTCAGGAGTAACACTTTCAGTTTAAAATAAAACATTTTGCAAAATAAAACTGATGCAAAATAAACTGATTTTTAAAGTCATATATGTGCAGCAAAAGTGTGCAACAAAAGAATCTTTGATCAAACGAAGTGTGATTGATCATGTTGATCAAGATGAGCATCGAGAGGCGAGATATACACCTCTGGTACAGGGAGGAGCACACACGACGGTGTTATGACAACAGTAAAATAGCAAAGACGTAAGAGCTTTAGAAGCTCCGTGTGTGTGTGTGTGTGTGTGTGTGTGTGTGTGTCCGTCCACTCTTCGCTCACTCTCCCAGGGATCATCACTGCTGAAATATGGATGAGTGTGTGTAGCAGAGTGCTCGGTTTCACTTTTCTCTTCTCTGTATGCCTAGAAAGCACAAAACTCCAACTCCAACGCACCATGAACAGAGCAGTGATGTTCATTCAAAAGCCTCCGTCACCGAAAATGAGCAAATCACTCAGAAAAACCATGACGATGATGACGATGATGATGATGATGATGATGATGATGATGATGTACTGGATGTACTTAACAGAATGCTGCACATTACTGAAACTTCGAGCAAACAGATCAGCACAGAGACAGGGAGATGCACTCTTCCATGTTGACAAATTCACATTTGTCTTTCCAACCGTGACGTCATCATCCACCAGACAAAATAATATCAATAAACAGAAACACAATAAAGGGTTTAAGTATATGTAATATTTAAGCATTAAATACAATATTAAAAACGCATTGGGCAAATTAGGAAAACATTTTAGTAGTACTGGGATGCTCAGTACTCCAGAAAAACAGGAGGATATAGAGGTCAAAAGGTCACATCATTACAGCCGACCCTCCACTTCAAGCCACAGGGGTTCCACTTAGGAGTAGGCAGCCTAGGTAGGCCGCATTCCTGCTCTTAAAGAGTCAGCTTATTGCTTTTTGATTGTCGTGTTCCTAAAGTAGGAACAGTCATTACTTTGACTCTGAGCTAATAACATCATCAACCCTGATGAACTGAACGTCACGCTTTGCTGTGTGCGCTAATAAAGCAGAAACGGTGCAGAAATATTCATCGGGACGTTCAGGCTTTTACCTGTTATCTAGCTTTCTTTCCTTAAACCCACCCAGTTCCGTGTCTTCAGCTCCGAAGCCAAAGGAAATAAGGAATCGCAGCTGGTGACAAAGTAAAAAAGCAGACAAATGCAGAACATGGACTGCTTTATGTGAATACACGGCGAGTTGTGATGACAGACACGGCTAATTTCATCACCAGTGGGCCGTACGAGACAGTGTGTGCAACAGTCTGTAGCACGAGCGTCAGGATTCGGTCCTGCGTGGCCGCAGAACTGCGGAGTCTACTGCGTTAACTTACTTAACCCCGTGGCGTCGCGGTTATCACTGCTCATAACAGGAAGTGTGCGCGGCTCTGTCAATGATTTAACTCGCAGAACCAAGACAGGACGTAGCAACGACTGCGAGAAGAGAAAGCTAATTT